>NC_133618.1:453079621-453119621 GCF_048593235.1 Sminthopsis crassicaudata | reverse complement strand
TCGGGTCCTCCTGAATTCAGGGCTGGTGCTCTATCCAGAGCGCCCCCTAGCTGCCCCCAAATTACTTTTTTGTAGAGTTCTTTGTAAATCTTGACTGTCCCTGACTTCCACCCCAACATCAAATCAGGAAAAATCTTTTTCTTACGACATGGATGGCATTTACTAAGTAACTAATATGCACAATATCCTATTTTGGACACTGAAAATATAAATGTAAAGGAAGGACTGTTTCTGACTCCAAATATCCTGGGACTTAGACCCCTGCAAGCCGACTTGAATGTCCAGTGCTGACGTATGGCGACATCTTGTGGCCATCCAGGCGGTAGTGCTTGCCCTCCCCTGTCTGTGATCCTGAGGCTCTGAGCAGGACCGAGGGCTTGCCCTGTTGCAGAGGAGATGGGAGGGGAAGAAGGGTCTGAAAACATAGTACTCCTAAAATGCCTCAAAAGTGACTGAATTGTATATGTCCTTGCCCAGTGATACCAGTACTAGCCCAATGCCCCCAGGCAGATCACAGAAAAAAAATGGTTGTAATCTCTCTCCCTTTTCTCTCTCTCTCTCTCTCTCTCTCTCTCTCTCTCTCTCTCTCTCTCTCTCTCTCTCTCTCTCTCTCTCTCTCAGCAAAGAGCTGAAAACTAAGGGGGTGTCCATCAGTTGGGGAATGTTTGAACACAAGTTAGGTTATATAAATGTAATGAAATACTGTTATGCTGTAATAAAAAGAATGACGAAAGGAATAGTTTCAGTGATATAAACTAATACAGAGTGAAATGAACAGAATCAAGAAAATAATTCATGCAATAACAAAATAGTGTAAAAATAGTATTTCAGAGCAAGGGAGGCAACTTTGTTATAATAGCATTTACCGAGCAAGTCAAAACACCACCACTATCTTGAATATCCCTAAAGAGATGTTCCCTCCCTGATGGATGGAGGTAGCCCAAGAGCCTGAATTTCGGTTTAGTCCATTGAGCTTAGCCATCATTCCAGAAAGCCATTGACCTGAATCATCATTCCCTGTGCAGATGTAGCCTGACATCTACTCCTGCATAGTACAGAAGATCCAGAAAAGAAAATTCTAATTATTAAAGTCTCTGTCATGATCAAAAACTGATAAGATTTTGTCAGTGGAAATGACATTAAAGAAGCATTACTTTTGACTTTGCTGCTACATTCTATGAACTATGGGACTTTTCCATTTGACTAGAAGCTGAAATTTCCTATTTGTGTTGTGTCCCCCCATTAGAATGTAAACTCCTTGAGAGTAAGGACTAACTTATTTTTCTCTATGTATCCTCAGTGTTTAACACAATTTTTTACACATAGCAAATGCTTAATTAATGCTTTATTCGTTTATCAATTCGTCCAATCCAAACAAATTTGAAAGCTCTTGACAAACCATGATTTCAAAAGACTTATGATGAAGCATGCTAATAGAGAAATGGTGAATTTGGGGTATAAAAATGAAACATTTCATTTTTTATATAATTGATAAATTTGTTTGAGTTATTTTTTTTTTAAGATTTTGGGTTTCTTTTCAATAGTAGTGAAGGGTTGGGAGGGAGAAAAAAATCAATTTTTCATTTATGCAAGAGTTTTCTCAGAATTATACCTCTCAAGCAACCCATATGTCTTATTTAAACTGGTCCCTTACTGACCAATCAATTGTTTTCTTATTTCTTTGATTGAATATCTCTTTGGTTGAACTTGGTGGAGAAAGTGGGACACCTCTTTTTCTAATTTCAGGGAATTTAACCTGTTTTTTCTTCCCCTCTCAATTTAGAAAGCCTCTAATTAGAAATCAGATTACCTAACCTTTTTTTTTCCCCTAAGGCTGGGGTTAAGTGACTTGCCCAGGGTCACACAGCTAGGAAGTGTTAAGTGTCTGAGACCATTTGAACTCTGGTCCTCCTGAATTCAAGGCTGGTGCTCTATCCACAGCGCCACCTAGCTGCACCCTACATTAATTTTTCCTTCACCATCATGTCCAATACCTTCACTTCTCTCTATTTCCTCAGGTCATCATCCCTACTCTGACTATACCATCTCTTTTTCCAGTTTTAATCCCTTTGTAATATAGTTTAATTCTATCCTATTTATTCTCTACTTTCTTCTGTTAAGCCAAAGTGGCTTCATTTTGTGATTATAAGTTTCACCTGTGAACACTGCCATTTCTGAATTTCATGTACTTCAAATGCTTTCTGTAAAGTCCCCCATTCACAAGATATCAGCATATGTCCTGATGTAATCACATCTTGGTTTAAGAATTCCTTTTCCCCTCTTGTATTATTTTAAAACTGTATAAAAGCCAAAGAGCACTGAGCCTCCAGATCCTTGCACTGGCTGAGAGCATTCGACCCAGTTTATTTCTGGAGCCACATGCCTTGATAAAGAAATCATTGTTGGGATGTTATTTTCATTAACAGTTCCAGTGAGTCAGCCTAGAGGAAGTCACAAGTCGTCATTAGAGGAACATCCTAAATCTTCAGTAGAAATCTTACCCCAAGGGGCTTCTTCAGAAAGGACCACCGATCTAAGATCTCCACAACTCCATGTGACTTTGACCTCAGGGCCTTGATTGAGGCATTATGGGAATCACCCCCAGCTAGCATCATCTTCTAGGATCAGGGAAAACTCCCAATATAGAAGAGAATGTCTAAGAAGAGAGTCCTAGGAGGGCTTTGACAGAGGCATAATGGAAAAAAAAAAAAAAAAAAAAAAAGGGCAGGGGAGATGGATCATGGTACTCTTAAGAAACCACTTTAGTAAGGAAAAATCAGAGAAGACAGTAAATATTTTGGTTCCAAAAAGGAGATGATGCAGGCCATGAGGTGGGCTTCCACTTCAAAGTTCTTTAGCATGCAAAAAAGTCTTTTTATCTTGGAGAAATTTGAAGGAAAATGTCTCAATAAACAAACAAACAAAAAACTGCTGTTAACCTGCATCTAGGAAGAATATAGAAGAGTGGAATCTCAAAATAGCTCTCCCAGCTATTGCTAATATTTAGTAGAGAAATACTCTCTCTGACTTTTAAATTAAATTTTCAGTGGAAATTAAGAAGGAAAATTGAAATTCTTTCTTTCTCTCTGCTTTTAAAAACCTGGGAAGATTGGAGATTGCAGAAATAGACAGACAAGAAAAGGAAGGAAATATTTTTCCTGGCTTGTAGAAATTTATGGTATTATAAACTAATTAGAGACTAAACTTATTTTTTATTTTTTTATTTTTTCCTGAGGCTGGGGCTAAGTGACTTGCCCAGGGTCACATAGCTAGGAGGTATTAAGTGTCTGAGACCAGATTTGAACTCAGGTCCTCCTGAATTCAGGGGTGGTGCTCTATCCACTGCGCCACCTAGCTGCCCCCAGACTAAATTTATAACTGGAATGTAATATCTTGACTGTAAATTTCCAAATTGTTATAAGATCTTTATGGATTTTGAAGGTTTGCAACTAGGATTAAGATTAAACACAAACAACACACACCTCTCTCCCCTTGGTGGAGGATAAATGGATTGTTCTAGAAGAAGTTGATTTCAATTACTAGAGAATAAGCAGCACTGAAATTGGTTTGAAAGGATTCAACAGAATCTAATTGTTTAGGTAAATTAATAGTTAAGTCATCCTAAACTGAAGTAGACTATTGTAAGTGAAATTGGACAAAGATCTAGTAAATCATGTTTTGTTTTGTTTTGTTTCTGAGTTTTTTAAATTTTATTTGCAGGGCAAACAATAATAGAATAGCCAAAGATCCATTAGTTCAAGTGAGATGTAGCTCCTCTTTATAAGCATAGAACAAACAACAGAACTAGGTTAGTGAGGAAATAATACAACTGGTTACAAGATTTGCAGTATCATGGGTTTGAGGACAGCATGATTAGCTACAGAGCTGGGGAATGGAGAAAGATATGAGTGGTTGGAAATTGAGATGGAAAAAATGATCAACAACCCATGTTTCTTCCTATAAGTAAGAAAACTTCACTGAGCCCACCTGAAAAGTTAGCAATTAATAAATCAGACTTCTTTGGATAGTAAACCAGGCAACCTTGAAGCATAATAACTTTGTGTTGTAAAGATACTATCTTAGAAGGAAGTGTCTACCCATATCCTTTAAGGACAGCAGATTTCCTTGAGGCAAGAAGAGATTATAGAACTGGATTTCTAGCCTTAACTTATTTCAGACTAGCAAAATTTCTGCACTAAGTTCAGAGAGTAAGAGTCATGGCCTAAGCAACTTCAATTAATTATAAATAGGATCAATAAAAAATTATACAAAATTAATTCATGCAAATCAAAAAGTAAAGATTTAGCAATTAATTGTGATTTTATGAAGAAATTCACAATATTAGACTAGAATATGATTAAGAAATAATGGGATGACTGAAGAGAATGCCTTAAAAATCTGAATTGGCAAGCCATTCTCCAATTGATAAATGGTCAAAGGATATGAACAGAAAATTTCCAGATGAAATTGAAACCATTTTTAGTCATATGAAAAGGTGTTTCAAATCACAATTAATCAGAGAAATGCAAATTAAGACAACTCTGAGATATTGCTACACACTTCTCAGATTGGCTAAAATGACAGGAAAAGATAATGACGAATATTGGAAGGTATATGGGAAAACTGGGACACTAATACATTGTTGGTGGAATTATGAATGGATCAAACTATTCTGAGAGCAATATGGAACTCTACACAAAGGGCTATCAAATTGCATGCCCTTTGATCCAACAGTGTTTCTACTGGGCTTATATCCCAAAGAGAGCTTAAAGGAGAGAAAGGGACCCGTATGTGCAAAAATGTTTACAGCAGTCCTTTTTATAGTAGCAAGAAAATGGAAACTGAGGTGGATGCCCATCAGTTGCAGAATGGCTGAATAAATTATGGTATATGAATATTATATGTTATTATTGTTCTTTAAGAAATGATCAGCAGCTCTTCAACAATGAGATGAACCAAATCAGTTCTAATAGAACAGTAATAAATTGAAGCAGCTATACCCAACGAAAGAACTCTGGGAAATGACTATGAACCACTACATAGAATTCCCAATCCCTCTATTTTTGTCCGCCTGCATTTTTTATTTCCTTCACTAATTGTACACTATTTCAAAGTCCAATTCTTTTTGTACAGTAAAATAACTGTTTGGATATGTATACATATATTGTATTTAAGTTATACTTTAACATATTTAACATATATTAGTCAACCTGCCATCTGGGGAAGGGATGGGGGGAAGAAGGGGAAAAGTTGGAACAAAAGGTTTTGCAATTGTCAATGTGTTGCCCAACTGCAAGTTCCAGTGGGGCAGCTCTGCTCACACAGGTTGTTTGTCCTTCATTTTCAAAGAGGACTTCTGGGAGATAATGATACCACATACCTGTGAACTGGATTTCAGTGAGGGAGGGCTGTGAGAAGTTACTTTCTCCCTCATCTGCTAGACACATGACAATGTTCTTTTTTTTTTGTTTTGCTTTATTTCATTCTGTTTTTTGTTTTTTTTTTTAAACTGTTTTTTGGAATAAAATTAATTAAATTTTTTTAAAAGATGGTTTTTTTCTTAAGTAGATTCTCATGCTTCTTTTACTTTTTGGTCCATTCTGGTTTTTAAGGTATTACCTTTTTTTTTTTTTTTTTTTTTTAATGTGTTTCTTTTACCAAGTTTTTGACTTCTCAGATTATATTAGGAGAATTCATTCGGGTTCTACTCTAAGTCTTCTTGATTTTTCACCAGTCTATGTTTGCCCTGAAGTGCAAATGTGCTCTATTTGTTGGGGGAAATCTGGAGAGCTTGAAATTTCCCAACCTACTCTACCATCTTCCCAGAATTCTCCCAGAAAAACTCCTTAAAAAGCAGAATATGTCAAATGGGAAGTCATATTAAAATTCACTAAAGAAAAGAACTCCTTAAAAAGTAGAACTGACCAAATGCAAAAGGAGATTCAAAAGCTCATTGAAGAAAATAATTCCTTAAAAATTAAAATTGACGAAGTGCAAGCTACTATTGACTCCTTGAGAAATCAAAAAGCAATAAAACAAAATCAAAAAAAAAATTTTTTTAAATAGGTGAAAATGTGAAATACATCATTGGAAAAATAAGTGACCTGGAAAATAAATCCCTGAGAGATAATTTAAGAATTATTATTGTACTATGTGAAAGTCATAATCAAAAGAAAAAGAAAAAAAAAAAAAAAAAAAGAGAGAGCCTAGACATCATCTTTCCAGAAATCCAGGGAAAACCATCCTTGTTATTCTAGAATCAAAGGATAAACTAGAAACATTATAGCCAAATTCCAGAGTTCCCAGATCACAGAGAAAATATTACCAGCAGTCAGAACCAATTCAAGTATTGTGGAGCCAGAGTCAAGCTAACACAAGATTTAGCAGCTTCTACTTAAAGAATTGAAGGGCTTGGAATATGATATTCCAGAGAGCAAAGGAGCTAGGATTACAACCAAGAATCATCTACTCAGCAAAACTGAGCATAATCCTTCAGGAGAAAAAAAAAGGGATATTCAATGAAATAGAGGATTTCCAACCATCCGAGATAAATAGAAAGTTTGACTTCCAAAAAGAAAGAGAAGTATAAAAACATAAATAGGAAAGAAATCTCAAGAAATTCAATAAGGTTACACTGTTTACAATCCTACTTAGGAAAATGATTGCTATTGTTATTCTTTCTTTCTCAAAGAAGACTAAGGACTTCAGGAGGGTGATGTCTTGACTTGCAAGTGATTTGCATTTAAGTTTGGTAGAGCTGAGAGCAAAGTCACCAGCTTCACTTTCTCTTCCAGAGTCATCTAGGTCCAGTAGCCAGATATAGATCGAGATGACTAGAGATGGCTCTAGATGCATCTAGAGACCTTGGCTTTGTTAAGCTAAGGTTTTTCCTAGGTTTCACTTAGTCTGAGGCTACATCCATTCAATAATTGAGAAAAGGTAAAAATTGAGGCAAAGTATGGCCTACTTTGTCTTCACAGAAGAACCAATCAAGAAGGAGAAAATCCTAAGAGTTTTTGATCAGAACAAAAACATTTGCTATTTATACTCACTATGAGCCTTGAAAACTCAAACAAAAGACTAGAGGAGGCTTGAACTGGAGGCTATCATTATTCAATCAATAAAAGCCAGAGTGATTTGAGTTTAAAGGCATAATGAAGTAATCCCATTTAAATCCCAATGGATTTTCTGGAGTTCTATTTCAAGAAATCATAAATGAAACTACAAGGGACAGAAGAGTTAATTATCCCAGTTATTTTTTAATGATAGAATAAATAAGAAAGAGAAAAAAATCTACTTCTGAAACCCCAAGATATTTTATGAAGCTTAAATGATCAACATTTATATTTCTTAAGAACTTTCTCTTTTGAAGAAACACTGGGAAGTGAATGTAAATTGTTAGCACTAATATCTGTCTGCCCAGGTTGCATGTACCTTCGGATTCTAATGTTTATTGTGCAACAAGAAAATGATATTCACACACATGTATTGTACCTAGACTATATTGTAACACATGTAAAATGTATGGTATTGCCTGTCGTCGGGGGGAGGGAATAGAGGGAGGGGGGGTAATTTGGAAAAATGAATACAAGGGATAATATTATAAAAAAATATATATATATATATAAAATAAAAAAAATTTAAAAAAAAAAAGAACTTTCTCTTTCTATTAAGGCAGTTAGAAGAAGTGTATACACAGAGAGATGACATGGACATTAATCAAATATGATGAAATTTTATCTAAAAAATAAAATTAATGGTTGAGAAAGAGAAATGCACTGGAAGAAGGGAAAAGTGAGGGGTAGAATGAGGTAAATTATGTCCTATAAAGGAAATGTGAAAGAGCTTATACAAGTTGAGAAGATACTGGTAATAAGGAAAGCACTTGAACATTAATCTCATTGAAACTGATTCAAAGAGGGAATAATATACAACCTCAGTTGGGTATAGAAATCTATCTAATCCTACAGAAAAGTTGGAGGGGAAGGGGTTAAGAGAGGGAAGGAATGCTGATAGAAGGGAGGGAGAATTGGAAAAAGTGGTCATCACAAGCAAAACATTTATGAAGATGGACAGGGTGAAAGGAGAGAAAGAGAAAAGACAGAAAAAAGAATAAACAGGATCAAAAATGGTGCAGGGAAATATTCAGTGATCATAGCTCTGAAAAAAATCTATGATAAAAGCCTCATTTCTCAAACACATAGAGAACTGAGTCAAATTTACACAGATAGGAGCAATTCCTCCATTGATAAATGGTCAAAGGAACAGTTTTTAGATGAAGTAAACAGTTATGTAGAGTTACAAAGAAAAAATGCTCTAAATTTTTATTGATTAGAGAAATGTCAGTTAACACAACTCTGAGGTATCACTCCATACCCATCAGATCAACTAATATAACAGAAAAAGAAAAAAGGTTGAGGGGGATGTGGGAAAATTAAGACACTAATGCATTTTTGGTAGAGTTATGAAGTGATTCAACTATTCTGGAGATTAATTTGTAACCATGCTTAAAAGGGGTTAGGCAACTCTGCACATACCTTTTAACATGGAAATAATGTTAACTAGGTCTGTATCTCAAAGATATAAAAAACAAAAAGGAAAATATAAAAAAAAAAAAAACTTATAGTACCTCTTTTATTGGTAGTAAATATTTGGAAATTGAGGGGATGACCATCAATTGGGGAATAGGCTGGACATATGTTTGTGATGGTACAATATTGTATTATAAGAAATGACGAGCAAGACACTCTCAGAAAAACCTGGACTTACATGAACTGATACAAAATGAAATGAGATGAACAACAAAAAAAAAGCATCGTATTCAGTAACAGCAATATTGTATGATGATCCCTATTCTTAGCAATACAATGATTCTAGACAATTATGAAGGACTTATAAAAAATACTATCTGCCTCCAGAGAAAAAACTGATGAAGAATGAATGCAGATCAAAGCATTCTTTATTGAATTTATTTTTCTTTGATTTTTGGGAAAAGGGGGTATTTTTTTTTTCACAATATGACTAATATGGAATCATGTATTGCATGACTGCATTGGTGTAGTCTACATAAAATTGTTCAGGCAGGGAGAATGGGAAGGAAGGAATAAGAGAATTTGGAAACCAAAAATTTTATATGTTAATTGGGGAAAAAATAAAATATAAAGTAAATGTTTAAAAAAAGAAAGAAAGAATTACCCCCCATAATAGCTTATCCTAAAGATATTAATTTTGAATTCTGAGGTACCATTACACACCTCTCAGATTGTCTAAGATGACAGAAAAAGTAGAACACTACTACATTGTTGGTGGAATTATGAACTGATCCAACCATTCTGGGGAGTAATTTGGAACTATGTCCAAAGAGTTATCAAACTATTCATACTCTTTGATCTAGCAGTGTCTCTACTAAAGCTGTATCCCAAAGAGATCATAAAAAAAGGAAAAAAAGATGTACATATACAAAAATGTTCTTAGCAGCCCTTTTTGTAGAGACAAGGAACTAGAAACTGAGTGGATGTCCCTCAGTTAGGAAATGGCTGAATAAATTATGGTATATGAAAATTATGGAATATTATTGTTCTATAAGAAATGATGAGCAAGCTGATTTTAGAAAGGTCTGGAGAGAGTTACATGAATTGATGCTAAATGAAGTGAGTAGAATCAGGAGAACATTATACACAGTGGCAACAAAATTATACGATAATCAACTCTGATGGACTTGGCTCTTTTCAACAATGAAGTGATTCAGGACAATTCCAATGGACTTGTTTGTGATGGAGTGAGCTATCTACATCCAAAAAGAGGAGGATGGGGACTGAATGTGGATCACAACATAGTATTTGCACCTTTTTTTGTTGTTTGCTTGCTTTTTGTTTTCTTTCTTTCTCATTTTTTTTTTTTCTTTTTGATCTGATTTTTCTTGTGCAGTAAAATTAGAAGAATTGCACATGTTTAACATGTATTAGATTACTTGTCTAAGAGAAGAGGGTGGAAGGAAAGGAGAGAGAAAAACTTGAAACACAGGGTTTTGCAAGGGTAAATGTTAAAAACTATTTTTGCATGTATTTTGAAAATAGCTTTTAAAAAGCTATTCTTAAAAATAAAAATGAAAAAAAATGAAAAGTAAAAGAAAACAAGATGCTAATTTTGTTTGTACAGAAACTGCAGTTTCAAATAAAGCAATCCATTTTATTTTTTGTCATTGCCTTTTTCCCTTCTTTGGTTAAGAATACATTTCTTACCTATAGCTGAGAGAAGTACATGATGGCCATTGCCAGTTGTTTTGAGCTATGTTTTTCCTCTGTACTCTAATGATCTGGAGGAGAGAGTGGGGAGATGTCTTTGCACAGCTCTAACTCACTTAAATCCAATTCACTTTCAAATTAAAGCATCATACTCAAGGTGTCATTAGTCACCTTCTGGAATGAAGGGTAAACAACAATCTGTGAGGAGATGCCTCCCTGGGGGACACACTAAGTGCAACTTCAGGTGTTACTTTTTCTTTTCCTCTCTTCCTTTGTCCACATAGGGAGTCATACCCTTACATGTGAGTGCTCTGTCCAAAGGAATATAAATTGTAACTGTTTATATTTGCAAAATATCTTGGGATTTGGGGGCCAGATTTTTCTTTCTTACTTATTTAATTGATCATTGTGTTCTTAGTTGGGTTTTTTTTTTTAATTTTGTTTTGTTTTGTTTTTTTAATGGGGACAAATTAACTCTCTTGTCTTAGTTTTAATTTATGTTTCTTGAAATATGGCTCTCAAAAACCAGGCTTTCTTAAAGCCCATATGGACTCAAATGACTTTAAATCACCCTGGTTTTTTACTGATTGGACAATAATAGACCCCAGTTCAAGCCTTCCTAGGTCATTCTTTGGGTTTTGATGGCTCAGAGTGAATATAAATAGCAATTGTTTCTGAAGGACTTTTTTTGTGAAGGCAATTCTTTCCTAGCCTTAATCACTGAATGGGTGTTGCCTCAAAATGAGACTTGGGAAAGACTATAGCTTTATTTTTTTCCTTTATTAAAGCTTTTTTTAAAAAATTAATTTTATAATTATAATTTTTGACAGTACATATGCATGGTAATTTTTTTTTTTTTTACAACATTATCCCTTGTACTCACTTTTCTGAATTTTCCCCTCCCTCTCTCTACCCCCTCCCCTACATGACAGGCAATCCCATATATGTTAAATGTGTTATATATGATGAGCTTGCTTATCATTTCTTATAGAACAATAATATTCCATAATTTTCATATACCATAATTTATTTAGCCATTTCCCAACTGATGGACATATATATATATATATATATATTGTATCCTAGATACAATATATGTGTGCAAAACCGAATTTCTTATTGTACAGTAAGAATTGGATTCAGAAGGTAAAAGTAACCTGGGTAGAAAGACAATAGTGCAAACAGTTTACACTCAATTCCCAGTGTTCCTTCTCTGGGTGTAGCTGATTCTGTCCATCATTGATCAACTAGAATTGAATTAGATCTTCTCTATATTGAAGATATCCACTTCCATCAGAATACATCTTCATACAGTATCGTAGTTGAAGTGTATAATGATTTCCTGGTTCTACTCATTTCACTCAGCATCAGTTGATGTAAGTCTCTCCAAGCCTCTCTGTCTTACTCCTGCTGGTCATTTCTTACAGAGCAATAATATTCCATAACATTGATAACCATAATTTACCCAACCATTCTCCAATTGATGGACATCTATTCATTTTCCAGTTTCTAGCCACTACAAAAAGGGCTGCCACAAACAATTTGGCACATACAGGTCTCTTTCCCTTCTTTAGTATTTCTTTGGGATATAAGCCCGGTAGTAAGCTTTTTATTTTTCAAAACATAAGCATGGACAATTATTTAACATTAGCCCTTGAAAAACCTTGTGTTCCAATTTTTGTCTCCTTTCCCCCACCCCCTCTGATATGGGCCAGAACTTGAAACAAGTACTAAGTGGAATTGAGGAGACAAAGATTTAATCTAGTTTAGCATTTATTTAATCCTACAACAAATAATGTTATGGGCCAGAACTTGAAACAAGGTACTAAACAGAATTGAGGAGACACTGGTTAAATCTAGTTTAGCATTGACTTAATCCTATAACAAATAATGGTTTCCTAGTGATATAATGATTGGTGATACTCAGTGTGGTGCATATAAGCTAGAAGCTCTCAGGGCCAGAAAGGACAAGCACATTAGAAGCTCTCGGAAGCTGAGACATAGTCATTCCATTGTCCACCTCTGTGGTGGCTGGAGGCTGAAGCACAAACCTTTGGATTCAGAGATTGAGACAAGCAGACTGAAGGCTGGAGCACAAACCCTTGCTTGGACTCAGAAAGATTCATCCCATCTCACACCACCTCCTCCTTTGCTTCTCCACAGAAACCAAGACTTCGCAAGGCCTCCAGAAAACTAGCCGAGCCCCAAGTGAAAGAGAAAGGACTTTGAAGGAGTCAATAAAGGATTGACTATTACACCCCTCCCCGAGACAGTAAGTAGCCCAATATATGTTAAACATGGTAGAAATATATGTTAAATCCAATATGTGCATACATATTTATACAATTATCTTGCTGAACAAGAAAAATCAAATCAAATCAGAAAAAATATGAGAAGCAGAATAAAATGCAAGCAAACAACAAAAAAAAAGAGTGAAAATGCTATGTTGTGAACCAAACTCAGTTCCCAGTCTTCTCTTTGGGTGTAGATGGCTGTCTTCATCACTAAACAATTGGAACTGAAGACCGGAGCTTTAAAAAGTCCAAGGTCTCCAACTGCATATAGGGCCATCTCCAGTATTTCCAATCTACATTTTGCCATGAGACTGGGGCTGATGATTTTGCACAACTGCCTCACTTAAATCCAATTTGATTGCAAATTAAGACCTCTTCCTGCTAATGTCTTTTTTAAACAGTTCTGAAACAAAGGATGATCAACAATCTATAAGTAGTACTAGCTGCCTCCCTGAAGGACCCAATAGATCAGATCCAATTGGGTAGTGCTGGCTCCTTTTCTTCTTCCTCCATTTCCTCTGTCCACAAAGAGAAACATACTCTTATATGTGAGTGCTCTATCTAAAGGAATGTAAATTGTGATTGCTTATGTTTTTGTATTATTTGTATTATATTTATGTTTATGTATTTTAGAGCTTGGGGCTCTAGATTTTTTTTCCCCTCTACTTATTCATTTCATTATTGTATTTTTTTTAATTGAGGACAATTAACTCATCTTTGATTATTTTCATTTATGATTTTTTTGAAATATGGCTCTGAAAAAAAAACACAGGATTTCTTAACACTAATATGTTCTTAAATGGCTTTAAATTCAAATCACCCTTGCTTCTCACTGATTGACCAACAACAGACTCCAGTCCAAGTCTTCCTTGGTCATTGCTTGGATTTTGATGGCTCTGAGTGAATATAAGTAACTGTACCACATTTTAATTACTGAATGAGTGTACCTTCAGTCCTGGAAAGATTTTAACTAAGCCAAGGTCTCCCACTGCATACAGAGCCATCTCCAGTCATCTTGATCTGTATCTGGCCACTAGTCACAGATGAATCCTCTGAAGGAAAAAGTAAAGCTGGTGACTTTGCCCAGTTCTGCCAAACTTAAATCCAAATCACTTAGAAGTCATCACCCTCCTGATGTCATTGGTTCTCTTTAAGAAGGAAGGACAAACAATAGACATGATCTTTCCTAAGTTTTTTTTTTTTGGGGGGGGGTTAATAATATATTTAGTATTTCGGTAACATTTCCAGTTAGAATGTATTGTAGAATGTAGAGGAGCATCTTAAGTTCTACCAGATTGCTTTCTAGTTTTCCCAACAGTTTTTATCAAATGGACAGCTTTTCACCTCTCCTCAGCAAGTTTTGTTTTTCACTTTATTAAATACTTCGTTGAGTTCTTTTGTTTCTGAATTTTCCTATGTTTAGAGTGTTCTGTTGATCTGTCTCTTTATTTTTTTAACTCATGACTGCCACTTAATAATGTACTTTGAGACCTGGAAGTGCTAATGCCATTCTCCCTTCACTATTCTTTTCATCATTTCCTTTGTCAAATCAATGTGGGTTTTGTTTCCCCTTAGGAATCCATTACATTTATTTTAGAAGTTCATGGGGCACTATGGATAAAGCACTGTGCCTGGAGTCAAGGAGATAAAAAAGGTTCAGTCTCACCTCAAATACTTCCTAGCTGTGTGGCCCTGGGCAAGGCACTCAATCTTTGTTTGCCTCCATTGCTTCAACTGTAAAATGAGGACTATCATAGCACCTACCTTATAGGATTATGAGGATCAAGTACTAAATACAGTAGGTATTTAATAAATGCTTGTTCTCTTCCCTTACCCCAGTGTGGTCTCCAAGTAGAGTTATGAGTCCTTTTAGTCTATGATCTCACAGGTATAAGGAACATTCAAATCCTACCAATCAATGTAAATTTGTGCTCCTGCAATTATTCAATAATTAAGCCAATTTGTGTTTATCTACAGCCTCTATGAGTTAGAAATAGAATTTAAATCCAGGATTCCAGGATTTAAATCCAGGATATCCTCTACAAGGTGAGCATTAAATAAATGATTGTTCACTGATGTCAGCCAGTAGTGGCTATATCATCATTTTATTCGACATGGCCAGTTACTCTAGTCAACTGAGAACTCCAAGGCTATGACCTGGAACCTGTTATCAAGGACTATATCATCTTCTGATAGGTGCTGTGGAGAATACAAAGAAATATAGACAATGGTCTTTGTCCTCAAAGAATTTGCAGTCTTGGGGGATGAGGATCTTGACTTAGACTAGTAAACAATAAGACAAGACCATATGGAACAAAATGAAGTTTTAGTCTCTTATGGAAAGAGCATTAGAATGTTTAGAAGAATTGCACATGTTTAACTTATATTGGATTACTTGATGTTTGGAGGAGAGGAGGTAGGTAGGAAGAGAGAAAAATATGAAACAAGGTTTTGCAAAGGGGAATGATGAAAATTGTTTTGCATGAATTTTGAAAAATAAAAAACCTATAAAAAAAGAAAGAGGATTAGTGACTCTGGAGTTATGATTTTTGACTGCCACAAGACATTAATGATTCAGGTTGTACTTGAAAATCATAAAAATCCCTCTGATTACTGTGTGACTTTGGGAAAGTCACTCACATAATTACTCTGGGCCTCAGTTTATATAACTGTCAAAAAGGGACTGAATAATTTTTCACACCTCATCCCACTCTAACAACCTGTGTTCTAGGTTCCCTCCCTTTCAGCTCTTATAGTCTATCACCACTGAAGTAACACTTGATGAGCATCTATAATCTTTTTTTTTTCTCTTTTTTTATTTTATTTTAATCGTTTTTATTTACCAGATATATGCATGGGTAATTTTACAACATTGACAATTGCCAAACCTTTTGTTCTAATTTTCTCCCTCCTTCTCCCCTCCCCCCAGATGGCAGGTTGACCAATACATATTAAATATGTTAAAGTGTAAATTAAATACAATATATGTATACATGTCCAAACAGTTATTTTGCTGTACAAAAAGAATCGAACTTTGAGTATACAATTAGCCTATGAAGGAAATCCAAAACGCAGGAGGACAAAATTAGACGGTTTGGGAATTCTGTGTAGTGGTTCATAGTCATAGTTGCTGGGTGTAGCTGGTTCAGTTCATTACTGCTCTATTGGAACTGATTTGGTTCATCTCTTTGTTGAAAATGGCCACATCCGTCAGAATTGCTCATCATATAGTATTGTTGTTGAAGTATACAACGATCTCCTGGTCCTACTCATTTCACGCAGCATCAGTTTAAGAGCATCTATAATCTTCATATTCTAATTGAGGAAACTGAGTCTGAGAGAGTTTAGGTGATTTATCATACAAGTAATTAGCAGTTCAAGACACAAGTCTAGGTAGTCTGGTTATATTTCTACTAAGGTCTCTCCCAGCTCTGACATACTCAATTCTAGGATCCGTTCCAATTCTGATCATCAAAGCCCTTTTCTGGAGAATGGACAGTTTCCCTCATGCTTCAGAGAGGGCAAATGTAGGGGAGAATGCTACCCTTCCTGATGAACTTTTGTCAGGAGCTGGAGCCAGAGATACACTGGGGTACAGTGTTTAAGATAATCACAAGCTCAATTTCCTTGCTCAAGCCCTGATACCCAAGGGTCAATCATAGAACATAAGAGACAAAAAGGAACTTAGAAAATATAGTTTATCAGAGCTAGAAAGATCCTTATAAGCTATCTAGATCAACATTTCATTTCATTTTATATATAGGGAAACTAAGGCTCAGAGGAAAGGACTTTTCAAAGTCACAGAGAAAATGAGATAGAGTTAGGACCAGAATCCAGATTACCTTAGACCCCAGCTCATTTTATTTTTCTGATCCCACTCATAATCATCTTTAAATTCTGACTCCCAACTAACCATCCCTAGCCAGGAGGTCACATTCCTAGAAGTCTATTCTAACCAGAATCCCTTTAGTCCCTGGGAGAGGCAAAGAAGGGAAAGGGGTGGAGGGTAGATTAGAGGGAAGGCTATCACCTGAGTATTAGCCAAGGGTATCAGGTGACCCTGGAATTCTCAGTTCAATTTCCTTGGGTCCCCAAGCAAGTAACAGGGGACAAGTTAATGCTTAGCTGCCAGTTTTCCCCTCCTGAAAGGAGATCAGGAATCTGCTATTCAGGTTACCCAGGGTGGAGGAAGCACTGAGTAAAAGGAGAGACCCATACCTGGAGAGATGGAGAAGGTGCCCTAGCGTCTACTGCAAGGAGACAGAGGCAGACAGAGACAGAAGTTTCCCGGTGCTTTTTCGTCCACTTCCAAGTAGTTAAGATGGGATAAGGAAGCTTTTGGTGGACTTCCCGTACCTTCCTCTAGCTCCAGACCTTGGTAGGAACAGGAAGGACAAGGTCTCGACAGGCGCCTTGTTCCAGGCTTCTTTTTCTCCTCCCCAGTAGATCTGGCAAGGTGACAGGGGCACTCCCCCAACTCCTTCACGTCCCCCAGCTTCTCCCTCCCCTCATCTCCACCCATTGGAGTGGGAAGGGGGATGAGGGAAAGGGAAAGGGGAGGAACAGGGGAAGCTAGGGGAGGGGGTTAAGACAGAGGGACCCAGAGAATGGTTTATGAATCCCTCCCCTGCTGGGGCGTGCTGGAACTGACCTTGCTCAGATGTCTGGCATCTGTTCATGTGAGAACTAGGGCACTACGTCCCTGGACTGCCCCCAGGAGCCCGGTAGGGAAGCAAGACTCCCAAGTCAGGGCAGAGTGATCTGGACCAGGGCCAGTACTCACAACTCTTCCCTAGTCCTCCTGACACAGGCTGCTCCAGGTAAATATGCTTGGGAATCAGGGCTCTTGGGAACGAACAAACTAAGAGGAATAGGGGGAGCTGGGAAGACTATATTGGGAGAGTTGAAAAAGAGGCTTGGCCAACAAGAGCTCCTGCTGCCTGGGTGGTAGAAGAGCATGTAGGCTGACCTACAGACTGAACACACCTCTGGTTTTATGGACTTACAGGACCAAAATCTGGAAGGGACCAGAGATCATTTAGTCTAACATTGTTAAATCTCCCCATTAAATATTAAGCTCTTTGAGATCAGGGACTTTTTACCTCTCTCTGTCCTCAGCTTTTAGCACATAGTACCTGGCACATAGAAGGTGCTTAATATTTATTGGCTGACTTACAGAACCAACAGAGGGAAAGAACATGGGAAAACAAAACTGATCTGATTGAAAAACTTCATGCCGTAGTTTTTGCAGAAGCCTAACTCTTGTATCATGGCTAATAATGGATCAATAGGTATTTATTAAGAGCCTTTGGAGGAGTATGGGGAGCTCCATGGGATTCACTGAGGACTTATCTTCCAGAGCAGTCTTTCCTTTGGGAGATGAACACTTTGCAGAATTTTACCCTTCCCCTACTTTAAGATTCCTAGGTCCTTTACCCTGCTTTTCCTCATCTTACCCCTACACCTTAGCCATTTAAAAAATCTATTCCTTTATAAATGGAAGAAGCAGCTATAGCATCATGAAAAGAGCATGGTGGCATTTGGATTAAGGAGACCTGGATTTGATTCCCTGCTGTATCATTTATTAGCTGTGTGATAGGTTAATAAGTTAATTCCTCTTTTACACCCTGAAGTTTTTTCTGTCTCAGTAAAATGAGGATAATAGTTCAACCCTCCTTACTTATAGGGAAGTTGCAAGAATGAGTAAGAAATCCTCTTTCAAGGGGTCTATAAAATGGAAAGCACCAATAGATATGGCAGCTAGTATGAAGTGCTTAACTCTAATAAAAAGTGACCTAGATTTGGAGTCAGAAGGTGTATTTCTATTTAACAGTAATGTGACTTTAAGCAAGTCATTTCTTTCTGTCCCAGTTATTCCTTAGTCATCTTTTCAGTTATGTCTAACTCTTCCATGACCTTATTTGGAGGTTTTTTGGCAAAGGTAATGGAGAGGTTTCCCATTTCCTTTTCCAGCTCTTCTTACAGATGAGGAAACAGATAAACAGGGTTAAATGACTGGCCTAGGGTCAAACAGCTAGTCAGTATCTGTGGTTAAAAATGGACTCAAGAAGATGACAGGCATTCTATCCACTAAACCCTCAGCTGCTTTCTGAAAATTAGAGGTTGAATTTGATGCTTTCTCTTTATGCTATAAGGTACTTTTCAGCTCAAGCATTCTGTGTTTCTGATTGTGTCCCAATCTAACCATTCAGATGATTTCATTCCTTTCTGATAGGACTTTCCACTTTAGTCAAAATCGCTCATACTAATCTTCTATGCTGTTCCTTCCATATATAATGTTCTTCATTCTGGCTGTGTGATTCTGCCAACTTATAGAAATCATCCAGCAAATATATAGAGCTGGAAGGGACCCTAAAGGCCAAATAGCAAAACCCCCTCATTTTGCTGATGAGGCAACCAAGGCTAAGAAAGAAAAAATGATATGTTTAAGATTTTGAGGTAAGGAATATCCCAAACAGGATTTGAAATAAAATCTTCTTTCTCCAGAACCAGTGCATTTTCTACCACACCTCAATAATGATGAGACCAAGATGCACATCCAAAGACTAAACAGGCATTCCACCTTGAATGCTATAGTTTGACAACTTGTGAATACAGTTTGACTGGGAAGACAAACAATTAAAACTATTCAAGACAGCATGTGCTCCAGTGTTTGATTGCATGGGACAGACTGTAAGTATCCACATAATTCAGAAAAGTTAGTGATAACTGTGGACTTGAGAATCCCTGTCTGGAACTCAAAAGATCATAGATGCTGAACTGGAAAAAAACAGATGGCACTAATCCAGTCTCTTCATTTTACAGATGGAAAAACTGGATTGAGAAAGGTTAATTTATCCAAGATCCATCAAATCATAAAATAGCACATCTGAGGTCTGCTCCCAGCTCTGTTTACTATGTCCCTTTTCAAATAAGGAGACTGGACTAGAGGGTCTAAAACCCTTCCAGTCCTGATATTGTAGATATTTGTAACTATTCCAGAAAGATTTTCTGAGGGGATAAAACCAGACTCTGAGACTGAAGGATAACCAAGGAGTGGAGAGGTAAAAATGGAGATACTGAGCAGTCCAAGTTGTGGAGAACATGTGTGAGTCCATGACCCAGGACAAAATGAGTCTGATATGTGGGATCTGACTAAACCTTAATGAGAAGTTATGGGGCACAATGATGGATGGTTAGAATGAGGCATAATTTGTAGAATCTTAGACTTAACAAGTCTAGTAACTAAAAAGATACTTAGAACTTATGAATTCCAGGAGAGAATGAAGAGAATGGGAATTGGAAAGGGACACTTGAAAATAGACTATTAGCCAAAAAGAACACTTATGTAAATATTCTAATTAGGCAAATGGAATAACATGTCATACATGATATCCAAGAAATGTGGTAGAATTGAAAACTTTCCTTATTCCTATACTAAGAACTAACACTAGTTCCATTATAACAAACCAACAAAAATAATATTTGGAAGAAATGGACCTTTGCAGGAAAGGTATACCTACCAGGCTTGGGTTGGGGGTAGGTAAAGTATTTCAGGGGAGATGGGGAAAAGAAATTGAGGAATCAGAAAAACAAAATTAGCTAGGGGAGGGAATAAAGGGGAGAAATTGGATTACAAGCTAAAAAGAATTTGAGAGGCAGTCACTCAGGGAAAGAGTGTTAGACATGAAATCACAGGGCCTGTGTTCAAACCCAGTTCTGCTACTAATCCCCTATGTGACTTTAGGCAAAATCAACTCCCTAATCTGGTCTCAATTTCTTCTGTTAAATGTATTTCAAGAACTCTACAGTTCACTGAACTCTAAATTCTATGAGCCCTTGAGGCTCTAAATCTAAGCCTTTCCCTAGGAAGAGTGCCAGTAAGAGGCAGGAAAGAATCAAGGAGTAGCCTAAAGAAAATTCCCTTTCTTTCAGGAAGTCCTCCTGAAAATCTAGAAAACTAATCCAGTCAGTTCTGACTCATGAAAAGATCAGGCAATTAAAGCTACTGAGAGCCTCACCCATTTTAGTGTCAATGTTTGCCTAATTTATAACATCTAATATGCAGGAAAGATTTCCTTTGTTCCCATAGAAGATTGGCTGAGTACCTACCTGCCTGCCTGTCATCTGTTCAGCCTCAGTGTCCCAGCTCTTTGGAGGATGGGGAAAGTCTATTTTTCAAATCCATGACTGTATTGAGAAATGACCATACAGTGGGGAGAGCAGATCAAAAGATCTGAAATCAAATTCTCTCTCTGTAACTTACTAAATTGTTTTCTAGGTAAAATGAAGACACCAGAGCAGTGAATCCTTTAGGTCCCTTTTAGCTCTAAGGCATGTTACTGCAATTATATAGCATTCTGGTAAAACCAGAATTAGGACTTCCAAAAGTCCTGTCTAGCTCTGAAGCTAGGATTCTACTTAGCCTTGTTGCACTATTTAGATGGCTCTACATCTAAGCAGAGCTGAGAGAATCCTAAAAAGTACTAAATCCATCCTTCCTTCTTTTAAAGATGAAGAAACTAAGGCATAAAGAGGTTAGTGATTTAACAGGCTTTCATAGCTACTTTCTAAGGCAAGAACTTGAACCTAGGCCATCTTTCTGGTAACAAATCCAGTATCCTATCCACTATTCTGTGCGGTAATCA
Organism: Sminthopsis crassicaudata; assembly: GCF_048593235.1. Taxonomy (NCBI): domain Eukaryota; kingdom Metazoa; phylum Chordata; class Mammalia; order Dasyuromorphia; family Dasyuridae; genus Sminthopsis; species Sminthopsis crassicaudata. The sequence continues at coordinate 453,098,435 of NC_133618.1, read as the reverse complement.
CAGCACAGTTTATCAATTGATAAACACTTTCCTCCCACCTCAGCTCTTCCAATCGCCTGCAAACTCAGTTTATCTCATAGTCAAATTTCAAAGCATGGAATAACCTGTGAAATAGCTGACTTAGCAGTTCCTGGAGAAACATGTAACCTCTCTTCCTACTCCCACTAACACAGCTCCTAATGCTAACAGAGTAGAGAAATCCAACAGTGACTCAGAATTCTTTCATCTTCTAGGTTTCTCCAAAACCAGGAGTGGAGGGACTGAGAGCTATTCCTTCTCTCCTCTTCCAATCTCCCTCCCACCACAATTCTCATTATATCATGCTAAAGAATTAAGAAGTTGGCAGGAGGATTCCCAGGACAAAATTGATGCTTTTGATGGCAGGAGGATTCCCAGGACAAAATTGATGCTTTTGAATATAAAATATACCCAGCCTTGGGAAAGAGTGAGTTAGCACAAGCTCCCAGCCCTCCAAAGAATAGCCTAACCTGGGTTAGGGTCACTGCTGTAGGGACTGAGGTTGAATGAACAAAGACTGTCTCACTCCTAATTCAATCCAATAAACTTTTTCTTAAGTATCTACTATGTGCCAAGCACTTAGCACTGGGCTAAGTGCTGGGAACACAATAACAAGAAAGTATTTTTTTAAGACTGCCCCAACCAGTAACCCAGGTTCACTAAAGCCAATCACATGCCCATCAACTTCACTCCTGCTAAACAAGATCACTCCAGCCCAATTCAGAAGACCTTCCTTCTTTTTCCATTTCCTTTTCTGTAGAATTGGGTTGTAAGAGGTGCCATGCCATAGTGGGTATGGGACAAATCTTGGAGCCAGGAAAGCTTAAGCTTTCACATATTAGCAATGTAATCACAAGAAGGTCACTTAATTTCTCAACTCACAAGGAAATTCTAAGCTGGTTAAGTTACAGATGAGTTGCTTATCTACAATAGTGGAAGGAGTTTCCACTCCCTAAATCATAAGTCCTGAACAAAAACACAAAATGTGTTTAATTCCTGATCTGCCTCTTCCTGCTTCTGAAAGTGCTTAGAAAAGTATTATTTTCTGCAAATAAAGTAGTTTCCAATCTGCTCTCAAGCCAGCCTCCCTCCTAGAGTTCTGGCTTGTCTGGGAGGGAAACATAGGAGCTAAAGGCAGATGCCTGTGTATAGGGTGGGAGATGTGGGGGAAGAGGAGATGGGACATGTGAACTTCTGCCTAAAGCTAAGGGCATAACCACATAATCATGAACATCCAGTCCTGCTAAACACCAAATCCTGTGTTTCACACTTACACACACCCATTCATTTTCTCCTTTTGGATGCACTCTGCATCTCTCTTACTCTATTTCTCACTTCCTCTCCCTACCTTTCTTCCTCTGTGACTCTTTCTCATCCTATCTCTCATTCACTCTTCTCTCTCCCCCATCTACTCTGTTTCTTCTGCACAATTCTCTCTTTCTGCTGATCCCTCATTCTCTCCTCTCTCTCTCATTCAGGTCCTCTGGCTCTTTCTCACTCAATGCCTCTCCATTGTTCACTCTATATTTATATCTCCTTTGGTTCTCCTTGGACATTCAGGAAACAAGGTCCTCTCAGGCGAATTCCCCAAACAAAACCTCTACTTCAAACCAAAATGCACTACTGGCAACCTGCCCTCTCCACGCCCACCCAAACTCTTCACTCACATACACCCAAGTGGTTGCTTTATTTCTTCACTACAACTAGAAGTTTGTATCTCCATGTTTAAGCTGCCCTCCTCCTGCTTCCTCTTTAATATCCTTTCTAGTTTCTCCTTGTCCATACTCCTCCCACTTCCCTGACCTCTCAGGAGTAGAAATCCACTGTCAGTCAGGTTTCCCCGACATCTGTCTCCTGGCCAGTGGTCCAACCTCTTCCCATCTCTGAGACTCTGTTTAAAAAAGAGTTCCAACTTAGGTTGAAGGTTCCTCCTAGTTCTTATGCTACTTTCTAACTCTGACATATATGATTCTATGCTGTTCACACCTTTTCACCTGCTCTTACTAAGCCTTGTGAGGAGGTTAGGGAAGAAGGGAGAGAGAAGAGGAGAGAATTTATGTCAGTGATGGAGGAACAATGTATGGTGATATTTCCCCTTGATGTTGGCTTTTAAAATGTGGGAGCAAGGTACAAAAGTTCTGTGGGTAAATACTGCAAATTAAACAATTTCCTTTTTACTTCAGTAGGGGAGAACTTAGACAAACCTGGAAATCCCCAGCAAAGAGACCCCATGGCTCTGCTCACCCACCTATTGGTATGCATCTTTGGCTCTGGCTCCTGGGTGGCCATCAACGGACTCTGGGTAGAGTTGCCTCTGCTGGTAGAAAAACTACCTGAGGGTTGGTACCTTCCCTCTTACCTCACGATCATCATCCAGCTAGCCAATGTGGGACCTCTCCTCATCACTCTGCTCCACCGGTTCCGGCCTGGCTGCCTCCCTGAGGTCCCCATCATCTATGCAGTGCTGGCTGTGGGCACGATTGCCTGCCTCCTCTTCGCTTTCCTGTGGGAGAAGACATCGGTGGTGGCTGGTGCTCCCCATAGCACAGCTTTCCTGGTCCTTACCTTCTTCCTGGCTCTGGTGGACTGCACCTCTTCTGTCACTTTCCTGCCCTTCATGGCCCGCCTGCCAGCCCGGTACCTAACCTCCTTCTTTGTTGGGGAAGGCCTGAGTGGTCTCCTCCCTGCTCTGGTGGCTCTGGCCCAAGGCTCAGGGCTCAACACCTGTGCCCAAGTCACCAATAGCTCTATAACCACTGAGCCACCTAATAGCACTAAAGCATCTTTCATCCTTGAGTCACTGAACATCACTGTGAACCCTGATCTCACCACCAGCACCCCTCAGCCAGAGACCTGTTACCTGCCAGCCAACTTCTCCCCCTTTGTCTTTTTTCTCCTGCTGACAGTCATGATGGCCAGCTGCCTGGCTGCCTTCTTCGGACTGACTCGTCTCCCTAAGCAGTGGGAACTCTCTACTGAGGATCTCCTGGTCAGTCAGGTGACTCTCAAATCCTTCCAGCTTCAGGAAACTGGCAGCAGCAACAGAGACAGCTGCCCATCTGTAGTCCTGCCTGAAGAGAAGCAGGTCATCATCCGGCCGCAGGCCCAATTAGCCTTCATCTACTTTTTGGTGGTCTTTGTGAATGCCCTCACCAATGGAATCCTCCCCTCTGTCCAGACTTACTCTTGCATGCCCTATGGTTCTATGGCCTATCACCTGTCTGCAGCACTTAGTGCCATGGCCAATCCTCTCTCCTGCCTCCTGGCTATGTGCCTATCCAGTAGGTGAGTGACCCTGGCTCTCCATGGGAGGGATGGGGAATAGAGTAGGAAAGAGTTAGGAATAGGGAAAGGAGAAGTAACAAGGAGCAGCCTCCCGAGAGGCAGAATGATGGAGTACAAAAAAATTTGACTAGGAAGTAAAGACCTCAGGGTCCTAATGCCAGCTTTGCCATTAACTTGGGCAAATCATACTCCCTCTCTTGGCCCCAAATTTCTTTTCCTCTAAACTAAGCAAAATTAAAGAATGGATGTATAACTGGATGAGACCCGAGTCCATCTAGTCCAGAGGTTCTTAACTTGGATTCTGTAGACTTGGTTTTTTAAAAATATTTGCACTTTCTTGCATAGTGTAAAACACATTATTCTGAGAAAGGATCCATAAGCTTTATAAGATTGTCAAAGGATTCTATGATACAAAAATCATTAAAAACTGGTGACCTAATCCAACCTTTCTTTTTGCAGATAAGGAAATTGAAGCCTAGGGATGTTAAGTAAATTATGCAGTTTAAATATTGATTGATTGATTGATCTATTTATATTATAAACATGGTTTACAATATGAGAATTAAAGATAAGATAAACTAAAGAGAAAGAAAACACAGATAACTAAAAGGATCTAAATGGAAAAGTTTCTTGACTGTATAAAGGCAGACTTGAACTTGGAAGGAAGCTAAGTATTGTTAAACATTGTTTTTGTCCTTCAGTCAGTCCTTTCATTCAAGGCTAACTCTTCCTGACTCCGCTTGGGATTTTTGAGGTACAGAAGGGGTTTGCCATTTCCTTCCTCAACTCATTTTATAGCTGAGGAAACTGAGGCAAAAAGAGTTAAGTGCTTTGCCCAAGGCCACACAGCTAGGAAGTATCTGGAATAAATTAGAACTTGGATCTTCCTGCTTATTCTTAGGTGAAGAGGTACTGTCAAGAAACGGGATTTGAATCTGGATTCTCTGTCTCTGGCGCCAGTGAATGCTCTTTCCCCTGCACGCCACCAATCTTTCAGATTTTGTCCACTGGACAAATATTCTATGTTCTAAGGTTCCCTTTCAGATCATATTCGGTGAATTTCTGCTCCTGGGTTAGATGTCTTAGTTTGTGGCAAGTCACCTCTTAAGTCACCTTACATTAGTTACTTCCAGCCATGAAAAGGACGGTTAGAAGCAGGGAAAGGGGCAGGGAGGAACTGAGCTCCTGGACTTGTTTGGATTCTAGGTCTCCACTGAAGGCCGCCTCTCCCCTTGAATATACGAAGGTTGGCAGATTCTGCATCGACTGTATAAACTGAATATCCCTCGTGTGCAGAGCCCAGCTTTAGTATTTACAGGCTTTGGGAAAACAGGAACATGGGGAACACTGTTCCTTTCCTCCAAGACATCATGGACTCTTGGCTGAGACAGTGTGGGCAGACGGAAAAAGAACATTTATAGTGTTAACAGAAGCAAGTCCAAATGAATGTCATAAATCGGAGCTTGGAGGGACCTTAGAGAATAGACAGGGATTGAGTGGGAACCAACTCCGTGCCAGGATCAGGTTCAAGGGCGGTTCTCTATCTGCTGTGTTCTTGTCCGAGGTTCCTTTAGTCATAATCACAGATCAGGAGACTGAGGCCTAAGTAGGGACATTTCCCCAAGTGTTACAGAAGTAGCAGAGACACTGATCGTTCCTCCTGGATGCCACATTCTTCCGTGGCTGCGGCAGGGGGGCAGGCCCGCTGGGTAAGGCTTCCCCTAGAAGTTCACTCTGGAGATATGGATGTATACGGGAGGGAAGGGAAAGGTACTCTCGCTTCTTCACAAGAGAACCTTGTGCTTCCTCCCCAGATCTCTCTCATGGCTGGGGGTCGTCACGGTGGTGGGCACTGGCTTCGGAGCCTACAACATGGCCACGGCCGTCCTGAGTCCCTGCCCCCCGCTGAAGGGCTCCGCATGGGGAGAAGCCCTCATTGTGAGTACTCTTGCCCCTCCCGCCCCATCCCCCCTCTCCTTCCCCAACCGCCCCATCCTCCCCTCTCCCCTCCCGCCCCATCCCCCCCCTCCGCCTCTGTTCTGCCGCAGGTCCCTCGGGACCAGAGTAAAGTATCGGACCCTGGGGGTGGGGAGTCACCTCGGGGACCCTCCCATTGGTGCTGAAGGGAAACAGCTGCTTGGGCTCCGTTACAGCCTCCGAGAGCACTTTTTGATCCTGTCTCAGGTGAAGGAAAATGTCTCTCTTTGTGCCTTCAGGTTCTCTCTTGGGTGCTTTTCACGGGGACCCTGAGCTACGTGAAGGTGATGACTGGGGTGCTGCTACGTGACCTAAGTCACAGCGCCCTCGTGTGGTGTGGCGCGGCGGAACAGCTGGGCTCTGCATTTGGGGCGATACTCATGTTTCCTCTCGTCAACGTGTGGCACTTTTTTAAGTCCGCCGATGGAAGCGGCCAGCTGTGTCCCAGCTGAAGGCGCGCACGAGACAGCTTCTCCACTGGCCAGGGCCGCCTAAGCCGTCCCGCCCGAGCGTCCCTCGGACACCGGCTCGGACAGCCCCGCCCTGCTCTCCCCGTCCGTCCCCGGCAGCGCCGAGGCCTCCCGGACCTGGGCCACCAGCCGTCCGGTCTCCGCGTCACAGATTCCACGTGGCCGGTGCTCTCAGAGGCCGCGGTCCTCGGCTCGGGCGCGCTCCGCTCTGCGGGGGAGGAGGCGGGCTCGGGAGCCAGGCTCTCCGGAACCCTACGGCCCGGGCTTCACCGAGGCAAGCCTGTGACGGGCCTTCCCGGGACTCAGGCCCCACAGCGTCCTCCGCCTTTGTGGTTCAGATGGACAAATGTGTCACTTCTGAGATCAATAAAGTCCGTTTTCTACTTATTTAATACAACTATTAGCCATTAAATGCCTGCTCTGTTACACGGTGCGCTGGGGGTAAAAAAGGGAGTGCAAAAACCACGTCAACTTCCCACCCCTCCGGCCGACGCTCTAACGCGGGACTCGCGCGCGGCCCACTGAAATAAGAACAGCTGGTAGCTGAGCATGCTGGGAGAAACTTCCCGTGGGCCGCGACACCGGGGCAGCGTTAAAAGAAGCGAAAGATGCTAAAGGCGGGGAGGAGGAGAGAGCGCGCTCCGGCCTGGAAACGGCTCGTGGAGATCCCCAGATACACGAGAGGGAGCCGACGTGTAACAGGCAGCACATAGATCCACCCCACGCACACAACAACGTAAACAGGGGGAAAAAATAAGCAAGGGGGGGAGGGAGGGGAGAGAAACAATGTCACAGAAGTCAAGATCCTGGAGCAGACCAAAAAGAACGAGAACGAGGCACAGGCGGAGAGGCTGACCTTGGCGAGGTGAAAGGTCACTTCTACCAAGAACTAAAGCAGAGAGGGAAGTGGGGCAGATGAGGGTGAATGAGGTAGAGAACAAAAAGGGGGTGTTCCCGATAAATGACCTCTTGATAAAGTAAGTCCCCTGCTGAGAGGACCAGAGGCGAATGAGTAACTTAAATGACTTAGCCAAAGTCACACAATATGTGCCCAAGATAAGTAAAATTTTCCCTCGGGTCTTTGAGACTTCAGTTCCGGCATTTGCTTCATAATTAATCGATTGCCTTATAATTAGCATTTGCACAATATTTTAATATTTCAAAGCACCTTAAATGTCATTTCTCATTTGATCCTTACTACAACCACGTGAAGTAGGTGCTATTATCCCTATTTTATTGAAGAAGAGAGATTAAGTGACTTGTCTGGACTCACACGTCTGGTAAATACGCGGTTCAGGTTCTCCAGATCCAGCCAGCGGACTGAGCTCTAGGCCTGGAGTCAGCCAGGCATCATCTTGAGCTCAAATGTGGCCCCAGACACTCACTAGCTGTGTGACCCTGGGCAGGTCGCTTCACCCGGTTTATCTCAGTTTCTTCATCTGTAAAATGAGCTGGAGAAGGAAATGGCAAATTACTCTTACCAAGAAAACCCCAAAGGGATTGTAAAGAGTTGGACACACATAAAAAGCAACTCAACAACATCCACTATTCTACCTCCGGGCTTAGAAAACAGTAACAACTTAGTGCAGTAGGTCTTTAGATCCTGACAATGCAGTAGATACAGTAGGCTAAGTTTAGCATCAATATAGTGGGGGGGAGGGGAGGCTACCAAGATGCCTGAGGGCCAAATTGGCCCAGGTCAACAATAGAATAGGTCAAAGTGATAAGGTCCTAAGAGGTGAGTGTGTTGGGCAGAAAGAAGCTAAAGAATTGATCCCCGAGGCAGCAGGGAGAAGGCTCTAACAGAGATTAGTTTAGCTCCACAGTTCCACCCTATGGGAAGGCGGTCCAGTCAAAAATCCAAGTTATATCAAACCCTTGATCTTCTCTCTCTTCTATAGAAGAATCCAGTAGTCTACCCTTGCCTTGTCCAGTCAGAAATCCCAGTCATGACCTTGAGGTTAAATTTCCCCTGTAAAATCTACTTATGGCCATGCTGTACTCACTGCCTTCCTTTGGATCAGTCCACCACTGCATTCTGCTTCAGGATGCCTTTCCCTCCCTCCTCCCCCATGGTCTCTCCTGACCCCACCATGCCTTGGAAGTCTCTCATTTGTTTTTTTCTCAATCATTTTTTACAATAGCTTTTTATTTTTAAAAATACATGCAAAGATAGTCTTCAACATTCACCCCTGCAAAAAACCTTGTGTTCCACATGAATGGGACTGATTAGAAGTATTTCTCAATATTGAGTCATATGATCCCTGTTTTCAGATCTGAGACCTTGAGAGGTCATTTGATCTCTGGAGGGATGAACTTTGAACCTGGAGATACAGGAAGTTGCAGGAAGTGACTTGGCATGTGGAAGGCAGCCAGCATTGGTGACCATTGGTCAAGGATGGTTATGTCCTTTTAGTTTATCTAATGAGAAGGCTCAAGTCTTTTGCTTTTAAACCCTGGACAAGCCGGAAGCTGACGAGATTCCAGGAGCACATGGCATGGGATGTCTCCTGGATGTGTGTCTGGGCCTCTCCCTGACGGATTAAATAAATGCTTTCTCTTTGTACCTGGTGATGTCTCTGATTAGCTCATTGGGAAGGGGTCTTGTACCCGACCTGTCCCACTGAGTTTATGGAGGCTCATCCGGGATCTGGTTTCCCAGTGAGATGGCTGGTGGGCCCCTGATTCAAGTAGGCGCCAGGCTGGGTTCTCCAACCAACCCTGAGATCAGACTCTCAGCCTCCCTCGTGAAAAATGGGCCTATGCTAGGAGAGACAGTCAGATACAAATAATACAAAGTCTTCCAAATGAAATCCTGGTGAGAGAGAGCCAGATAACTTATTCATGCGTGGTCCTAGAGGCACTGCTGTTAATGTGCCCTTGAACTAACCTTGTGGGCCCTGGAATCATCAAGCTTTGGTGGTCCAGATTAAGGGGTTCTGTTAATGGCACAGGATAGGGGCCTTCTAAGGTTGCCTAGGAAGGTAGGAAACTCCTTCTGACCCTGGTCTGCCAAGCCACCCTGGGGGGGTCGACTCCAGCATTTGCTGGAGACCAGGCGTGAGATTGGATGCCCTGAGAGGAGGCAGTCCAACTCAAATCTTCGGAGCAAAAAGGGAAAAAATAGTGCACTTGGGCATTTCTGTTGTATTTGGGCAAGGGATGGTTTCTTCCATGTGATTTTTGTCTGTGTGTCTTTGTGCAAAATGTCTGTCATGTTGTTCTATGAACTAGAATTTGTTTAAGAGAGAGAGAAAGAAGAGAGGAAAGAGAGAGAGAGGTCTGACTCTCCTGTAGGCTCCAACTCTGGCCAAAGTTGGAGCTTTAGGAAAGTCCATTGGGAATAATGGCTGGGGAATTTGGCAATTGGTCATTTCAAAATTCCAAACAATTCAATTAAACTGGGGAGGATCGTGAAGAGAGAGTGAAGATGGTAGTTTCTTTCCTTTCCTTCCCTCGTTTCCTGACTGCAACAGGGCCATGGGGCAGAGGGAGAGAAGAAAACTATGCTGTTTAGTGAAATTCATTATTTAAAATATGATAGTAAAAGCAGTTTTATATTATTGGGAATTTAAAGCTGTATTTGATTGGATTTTAAGTTAAAATATAGGTTATTAAAACAAAATGCCAGTAGCTTACCTTAGGGGAGGTCGTGTTTGTAACTACCTACTTAGATGGTATGTTGCTTTCTAGAAGTATTGGGTAATTTGTAAACTATGAGTTATGCCTTAAAAATTGGGTAAGTTTTGTGAAATTTGGTTCAAAGTTATTTGCGAATCTTGAAGTTTAATGTTTAAAAAAATAGTGATTTAAAGACAAGGGACAAGAGATGGTGAGAGGAGGAAGAGAGAGGAGAATGGCTTTCCAGAAATAGGGAACAAAAAGGCACAAACCCCTAGTGAATTTGCCTAGAAGAAAGCTTTGGTGATCAAAACCCTTTGCCTTTTTCTTGAAAAAAAAAGTAAGTTATGTAAACCCCAATTTTTTTCTCTACTTCTCATCTAAAATGGAGGTGTCACAGCTTGTAACACAGCAAAGTCCCAGGATGCCCCCCATATAAGCAGTGTTACTTTGCTCACTGAGTATTGAATAATGTACCTGAAAATAGGGGGGTAAAATGCATATCTTCACTTTTCTCTGTTTAAGGGTAGGATTCAGGATTTTTAGAGGAGTTTGCATCCCCAATATCACAGGAGGAACTGTGTATCCATCTAAGATTTAAAAAGCACAGTTTTTCTCTATATTATTCCTATCTCTGTGTTCCTATCACAGAAGGAACTGTGTATCCATCTAAGATTTAAAAAGCACAGTTTTTCTCTATATTATTCTTATCTCTGTGTTCCTATTTCTGCCTGTCCGTAACAGTCTGTCTTTTTTTTTTTTTTTTTTTTTTTTTTTTTTTGCAATTCAAATTAACCTGAATTTTGCTTAAAAGTTACAGTTCTCTTCATTGCCCAAGACTGGCTTGATTAGATCTCCTGCCCTGCTTACTTTAATCTTTGCTACTTGTGTTTATGTCCAGTCTTCCAAATGAATAGTAGGCTTCCCAAAATCCCCTTTCCCATGCCCTAGAGTTAGCCTAGGTTTCTCTCTAGATGGAGATCTTCTGTGTCCCCAACTTCCTGAGTCCTAAAATTCTCCTCTTGGGACTCTAAGTATGTGGAAGGGGGTGGTCTTTTCAGCTTCTCCCTAAGAGACATTTCCCCATCTTTTTTCTCTAAATAGAGACAGGTGGCTTGGGGAAATCTGGGGACCTTTGTAACTTAAGATTTTTCCCATCTTCCCTCCAAATGAATAGGCTATAAAATAAGAAAACCCTTAAATTAATTGAAGAAAATGGGACAAAATTGTATCCAAAAAATAATTTGTTCAATTGCTGAAAAACTAGTTCTTCTTGCATAAACTTTTGCAATCAAAATAGTTTATATTGAATGAGGAAAGATATGATGCGGTTAGTGGCAGTGCAGAGAGTTGTGATCCAATGTGAAAGAATTGACAAATCCCAAAAGTCTGAATGGCAAAAGAAAATGTTTTAATATCAAATTTCTAAAATTATCATTACTGAGTCATCCATAAAACATCACAGTAACTATCCAATGTTGGTGGGGTTTTAGTGGCTGAATGAAAAATGATAGTTCACTGTAACGTGCTCTCCTGGCAGTTACAATTACTAGTCCTAGACCCAACAGAGTACCTTTGACCACTGTCCTTAGCAGTGTGAATTCTACCCGGCTCGCCTCCTCTGAGGCCTTCAAAGGTCTCTGGTCACAATCTCTTGAATCTATAGCTTAATAACCGGTAGCACGTTCAAGAACAGCGATGTGTAATCTTAAAAGCCTTTATTATACCTGCTCACATAATGCCCTGATTTGATGCCCTGACTTGTTGGTTCCCTAGTGAACACCTGGTCAGAAGACCCACGTGTTCACTACCAAAATCCTTACCTCTTTTGGCTACCCATCTTGGCTTGGCCACCCAGGCTAGGGAGCCAGGGTGAAGAGCGCCAGGTTAAAGAGAACGACTGCTGCCTGCAGTGGGCTTACATAGGGCCTGTGAGGTCACACACACAGCCAATCAGAGAGAGAGTCACCCATTACGAAGCTATCTCAAAATGGAAAGGATCCCACCTACAAGGCAGTCCTAATATCCACAGAAATTACTTCCAGGCCTCAATGATGCGCTGTGGCGCAGCCCATTTAAAGGGCCCTTACAATTCCCTTTCTCTTGTTTTGCGGGAACCGCACAGGTCACTAAATCCTAAATTTCCAGGAAATAGATTTTATAACTTAACAAGTTCTTGCCACATGGTCTGATATGTAAGATACATTGTAGTTGTAAAATGTAAATGTTATTCACATGATGAGCTACTCCCCTTTTAGCTTGAAGCAGCCACAGTTCCAATACAAGACAAGACATCCAATTTTGTTCCCAGAATTTCTTCTCCCCAAAAGACAGGAAAGGAGAAATGATGAGTCACAGCCCAGGGTCTATTCAAAACCCTCATTCTAACTTATTTGTCTTTTACAATTTTGTAGGCTTTTAGCCTGCTAACTAAGCCCCAAATTTTATATAAAACTAACTTGTTAGACTTCCTTTAGAGTAAAAATAAAATTTCTTGGTCCCAGTATAATCTTGGGGACCAAGAAAATTGACCTGCTAGCCTTCTTTGCCTAAAGTAAGGGAATTCCCCCTCACAATTTTAAACCCCATTCTAGTAGCAAAGTAGCAGGGCTCCCAGGAAAATTCGGTCTCTTTCCTGGGCTGATCTAATAGCATAACTTTGTTGCAGTTTACCAGAAATCTAACTTAGTAAGTTCTAATTGATAAGTAATAGTTATTTCTGCATTTGTAGGACTGAGATTTGTTGTAACTAGAAGCTTGTGGAAAATAAATTTAAGATTAGCTAAAACTAGTAATTACTGTATATGAACAGTTGGGCATGAGATTAAAACAAACAAACAAACAAACAAACAAACAAAAAAACACCATATCTGGATTTCTCTGGATTTCTCCTCTCCACAGAATGTGGACAGAGGGGAGATAGTAAAACCATCTCTTTAGATGTCAAGAAAAATTGTGAATTTTCTGTGATGAATCTCTTACTATTACAATTGTATGAGATTATCACTATTAGCTAGTGCATGCTAAAATTGTAAAATTGTTTAATCTGGGTATAAGATCCCAGAAATTTGTATGTAAATACTGAAGTATTGTTACTGAAATTTAAATCTCTATTTGCTTTCATTTTAAACAAACATTGGATATTAAACCAAAGTTCTCTCGTGAAATGTTTGTATCTCCTAATTAGATATAATATATTTAAGGTGTTATTATGTTGCTTTCTAAATTATATATTGTGCATTTTGCAAAAATTGTATGAGCTATGTTTTAAAATTCTGTCAGCCCTGCTGAATATGAATTTTTGTTTTGTGAAGTTTTCACTCAAAATTATTTAGCTAATCACTTATGTTTTGAATTTTAGAAGCTTGAGTTATTTGAATTTGATGATCTTAAAACCTAAAACTGTATAGAACAATGAAAAACTTTATTTAGATTTTTTTTTTTTTTTTGGATCAGTTAGCCCTTTCCCCTCCACCCCTCATTGTTTGAGGGAAATGAAAGAAAAAACTCATAAAGCCATTCTTGTTAGCAAATCATCAGTTCTAGAAAATTATCTTGGAATGGAATATAACATTCCCAGACAAGAAATATTTGTTTTGATTTTCCAAATCTTTTTTTTTTTTTTTTTTTTTTTTTAATTATAGCTTTTTATTGACAAAATATGCATGGGTAATTTTTCAACATTAACCCTTGCAAAAACTTATTCCAACTTTTACTCTTCTTCCCTCCACCCCCTCCCCTAAATGGCAGATCATCTCATACATGTTAAATATGTTAGAGTATATGCTAAATACAATATATGTATACATATTTATACAGTTGCTACACAAGAAAAATCGGATTTAGAAAGAAGGTAAAAATAACCTGGGAAGAAAAACAAATGCAACCAAACAATAACCAAAAGAATATTAATGGATTTTTTTCAAATATTTGACAAAGTTCTAGTGCTTAGTAATGCAAGGTACTTCTAAAAGAAGTTTGTTAGATTTCTGGTAAACTGCAAATTTGCTAAAGATGGTTGTTTCAAAACCCATTTAGCAAATTATTTAACATTATTTAGTGCATTGTGGTCTCATTGGTTAACCAATATGATCTACAGCTTTCTTAAAATACCTAAAGTAGGATTTTCAAAACCTGTAGTCTTTTACTCTCTGCCTCTCTACAAATTCATCTGCATGTGAAAAAGAAACATGGTATATATATGAGAGTACCTGCTCCATCTTATCTCGTCTTCAATATCAGCCCTTTGAAAGTTTTAGGTACAATGATTTTTAAGTTTTTTGTGTTTTTTTTTTTTTTCTTTTCTTTTCAGATATGAAACCTCTGATGTGGGTTTGGTTATTTGAAAGAAAACTTTTGAGATTATAACTAATTTTATTTATTGAGTTTGAATCCAGATGTGGATGAGGACCAATAAATCAGAAAAATCCACCATCCCAGAGAAATGCCACTTTTCTTCAGAAAAATACTTCAGAAGGTAAAAGTTTGTTCATCTGGGCAAAAAGGAGTTTGAAGGATGGTTTTTTGAGCTCTACTTGAGGTCAGACCTTCTAACTTGATTTCCCAACTGTGTTCCCACCTATTCCTGAGTCTGGCAAAGGGGTGGAATTCTTTTATGATTTTTATACCTGAAGTCAAACAGCTAAAAATGCTATGTCATGTCCCTGATTTTTTCTCTTATAGCAAATCTCTATATTCAGAAAAAGTGTTCAGCTTAAAAACCATAAGCAAAAATAAAAGTATAAAATCTTCTTGTTTTTTTAATCTGAAAATGTGTAATTACTAGGTAAATGACTTTTCCATTACTGGGTAGATGAATATTTGGCCTAGTCATCTGCCTGTGACTAGAAATATGTCTTACTAGAAAGATATTTGTATAAGGTCTTTAAACTTTTCAAATTGTAAGAACATTTACCTACTGATGTAACTGTTTATGAGACCCAGCTGCTATTCTTGTGTAGTATAGTTTAAAGTAGAGAAGTTTAGGGGCAGCTAGGTAGTACAGTGGTTTGAGCACCAGCCCTGAAATTAGGAGGACCTGAATTCAAATCTTGTCTCAAACATTTAACCCTTCCTAGCTGTGTGACCCTGGGCAAGTCACTTAACTCCAATTGCCTCAGCAAAAATAATAAATAGAGAATTTTAGGCATTTTTTTTTTTATTTTAAGAAATGTAACTTAGAATTCACATGCAAAAATGTTTGTAATAGCTTTTTTTGTGGTGGTAAAGAATTGGAAAATGAATGTCCAGCAATTGGGGAATGATTGAATAAATTATGGTATATGAAAGTAATGGCATATTATTATTCTATAAAAGATGGTGAACAGGCTAACTTTAGAAAGCCCTGGAAAGATTTACACAAACTGCTGCTGAGCAAAACAAGCAGAACCAGGAATACATTGTACACAGTAACAGCAAGATTATTTGATGATCAACTAGGAAAGACTTGGTTCTTCTCAGAGGTTTAGTGATTAAAAAAAAAAAAATGTCATCTGTATCCAAAGAGAGAACTATGAAGACTGAATGTAAATCAGCACATGTTCTCTCTTTTTTTTTTTTCCTCTGAGGCTGGGGTTAAGTGACTTGCCCAAGGTCACAAAGCTAGGAAGTGTTAAGCATCTGAGACCAGATTTGAACCTGGGTCCTCCTGAATTCAGGCTGGTGCTCTATCCACTGTGC
This sequence comes from Sminthopsis crassicaudata, assembly GCF_048593235.1. NCBI lineage: Eukaryota > Metazoa > Chordata > Mammalia > Dasyuromorphia > Dasyuridae > Sminthopsis > Sminthopsis crassicaudata. Next base: position 453,083,385 of record NC_133618.1, on the reverse strand, counting down.
CACCTAGCTGCCCCCTACACATTCTCTTTTTTCCCCCTTTATCTTCTGTTTTTTTTTTTCTCTCATAGTTTTTCTCTTTTCTGATTTTTTTTCTCCCAACATGATTCATAAAGAAATATATATTTTAAAAAATGAATGTACATGTATAATAACCAGAAGAAAATAAAATAATAAAAATGTTAAAAGAAAAAAGAAATGTAACTTAGAGTTTTTTGTTATATCCATGCAAAAAATCAATTCTATTTAAGCTAATGGGGAACAATATCTGTTTGTCCTGTGTGTCTGTGGCATAAGCATGTTTTCTTATAAATAACTTATTTGATATGCACAGATCAAGCCATAGGAAATTGGCTTACTGATGCAGCCACAAAAGAGACTGCTGGTCTTTTTACTCCTGTTCTCTATGCAATGAACTTTTGATTAAAATCCCATTCCAGGTGGAGATTTCTAGAAACCACACCTTTACTGCATCTAAACAGAAAGCCAAATTATGATGTCAAACACCCAGGGTTTTATATTTCCCTGCTAGTGTCATACTTCCCAATTAAGCCTGTTTTTATTCCTGATACAGAGAAAATTCTTCACGAAAAACAGCCAATCCAGCACAAGTACAGTAAAGTCTCTACTAAAAGAGATCATATTTTGCCCAGTTCTTTACAGAGTGACTAGCTTTCATGTCACAAATAATCCAAACTGCGGCTAAGGTATTTAAAATTGATTATCTTCACTCTGCTTGACATTCCCAACCTTAGAGAAGGTGGGGAAAACTTATCATACTTTCTCCAGGTGAATTTTTATTTCCCTCACACTTCTTAAGCCATTTTTTTTCCTGCTCCTTTAACCATATTCCCAAGGATGAGAGCCCTGCTCTCTCTTTCAGGCTATCATTGTCCAATCATGTGAGCTCCTTTCAGAGTAGGACAAAGTTTGATCTCAACCCGTTATCCTAATAACACAATGCCTAAGTCCTTTTGAACACTTTAGTACATGTGTCCCTGGCTACCCAAGTGATCCTTTTACTGTTTTGCCACTGCTCCTGATCTCTGTTTGTTAGGCCTACCATCATCAGCCACATCAAAAGCTCCTGTACCAATCCTGCTTTTGAGGTTCAAAAAGTAGGAGTCACAGATTGGTGTTGTGAGGTTTCTCAAAAGAATTTGGAGGCTTGAACCCATCTCCAAGTCAAGGGACAAAGTTTATTGTAATTGTAATGCCAAATGAAGCGGGCTAATTTCTGAAAGTATTTAGCAAAGAAGATAAATTTACAGGACAGAGTTAGAGAGACCAGAGTTTCGTGTTACTTATTTACTAATTTTATTGCTTACAGATAGGTTGAGGAGTGACCTATTCACTATTGTTTCAGGAACTTGATTATCAATGACCAGCAAATTATCTATCTGACAGTCAGCAATGTTTGTAGAACTATCCTAAAGCCAGAAGACTTTAAAATTATTGACAGATTGTTAGACTAGCAGCACTCTAAGGTCAGGAGATCTCAGGATCACTGCTATATTTCCCCTAGAAGCTGTGCCCTATCACTGCCAAGTGTCAAACCGGTCAGTAGCCCCAGTATTTCCAGCCTGAGAAAATCTTGATATTATCTCAGAAGTGACAGAATCACAGAATCATAATTTAAGAATCAGAAAGGACCTTAGAAAGCATCTAAACCATCTTTCCCACGGTCTTTCCTTATCCCCACCCACCAGAAACTAATGCTCTCCCCCCAAACTACCTTGTTTTCAACTACATTGTATTTATTCTCTTTAAAGTTTTGTTTCCACTTTTGTATGTAACTTGTCTTCACAATTATAATGAAAACTTCTTGCATGAAACTATTGATTCGATCTATTTGTATTCCTCCATCTCCATCACAGTGCCTGGTACACAGTAGATGCTTAAATAAGAACTGACTGATTGTTTAATTATAGAAGAGGGAACTGAAGGACAGAGTAACCAGGAACTTGCCCAAATTTGGTGGCAGAACCAGGAATAAGAAATCAGTTGTCCTAACTCCTCCTAGTCCAGGGTTCCATCCACCTGGGACAGAAGGAAGAGTATCTTGGACTCTATTCAGCCTGCTCCCACACCTCACCCCCCATACATGCTTTTCCTTTCTACCCACCACGCCAAGCTTCTCTGATCCTTTAAGTGCTGCCAGTTATAACACAGGAGAAGTAGCCTTGAAAAGGCACAACATGTACCCAAAGGTTTTCCGTTTTTCCCACATATCTGGAGCAACCTCATATTTCCTGAGCCTGGGGGAAAGTATTCAATACAAAAGGTTGGATTTTAATCTACAAGTTTTTACTGACACTTGGAAGCAGTTCTGAAGGAGTTGGGGCTGTGGCTGTGGCTGGAGCTAGGGCTGGGATTGGGAGAGGGAGGAAATGAAGCAGAGGGAAGGCAGAGAGGACAGGGAGGGGGAAAGCCTGGCCAATGGAGGAGTCCACAGAAGAAAACTCAGCTCCACACAGTCAAAACGAATCCAAGAGAAACAGTTCCAGGCTGAACCAAGGAGAATGAGGTTAGTGCCAACCAGGAGAATATGAGACTTTCCACTCCCTCCTCTTCCTCCTCCTAGTCCTTCTCTTCCTTCTCTCTTCTTCCCATTTTGCCTACAAAAAACTGAAAATTCTCCAAAGCAGAAACGGCACCCAGGTGTGTAAATGGCACAACTGATCTTTCAACACAGGTCCTGGGACCCCAACCAACATGTTTTCCATTAAGCCACACTGTTTATCCTCAGATTATAGGAAAGAGCTTGGCTGTTCCATCAATAGTGAGATGGGACCATTGGCACTGGAATAGGCAACATGTGTGTATCAAGGAGCTCAGGGATTAATAACAACAGTAACAATTGCTCATCTGTTTCTAACACCATACAACCTACAAAGCACCAACAAGCCTCTTAAAAGAAGTTACATAGATTTCTTATCCGTTTGTTACAGACAGGGAAACTGACTGCCTGGAGAAGAAGAATAATTTCACCAAAATCACAAGGAAAATTAGTGACAATGGCAAGACTAGATGACCACCCACAGTTTAAAACATGACAGGTGCAATTAATTCTATGAACCTCCGGCCAAGGGGCTGGGGCTAATTGTCCATTGTCTTTTTTTTTTTTTTTTTTCTCTTATAGAGTGATTGTTTAAACATCTTTCTTTTCTAATTTCATCGGATTATTTTAGAAGAAATTGTGGTACATTGGGAAAAGCCATGATTTAAACACGGGTTCAAATCCTCCCTCAATCATTTATCATACTGGGCAAGTCATTTAACTTCTCTGAGTTTCAATCTCCCCACAGAAGGAATGTGGAATATCCCTTTCAGCTCTGAGTCTAGAGTCTCAGTTCCATCAGTTTATTTTATATAGGAGGGAAATGGAGCCAAAGAGGTTGTGAGTAGCAGAAAGATTCAACTCTCATATTATCCCATTCCAAATCCAAATCTTTTCTCACTGTGCCACAATGTTCCAAAATTCAGATACAAAAACCACAGGACTTGGTTAACAGGATTCCTTTCACCTGGAATCAGACACTTGAATCAGAGTTGACCCCAATCCTTCTGAGACAGGTATGATGTAAAAGCCTGCAGGATGTTGATGAGGGAAGAAAAAAAGAGGGAAGATGGAAAGAATCTCACCCACCAGGGAAACTAATTAGAAAGAATGTTCAAATTGCTGACTGTTGAATAAGCAGCTTGTTTCTAAATCTGCTGGAAGCCCTCAAGCCCTGCCTCAGTCATTGGTAGAAACCTTTTCTTCT